>NW_024466387.1:0-5100 GCF_017591425.1 Ochotona curzoniae | reverse complement strand
TCAACTCTGCTATGGCCAAATAGCAAGGCACAATTGTCTTAGCAGGAGAGATGTGCAAATGTTCCCACAATATAGGCCCCTGCTGATAAAATACCCCTGTAGGTGTATAAGAGGATGCTACAACAACAAATAAAAGTGGGGTACTGTAATCAATCCTGGTCAGATGGGATTATTCAATAGCCATCTCAATCTTGTGTAGGACCTGACGTCCTTCCACAGTCAGCACCCTAGGGGATGCTGGAGAGGAGTCACCTTTTAAAATATCAAAGGTTTCAAATCTGCATTAGTAAGTTTCAAACTGGATCTCACCCAATTAATATCCCCTAACAATTTTTGGAAATCATTAAGAGTTTGCAACTTTTCTGTGGCTATGGAAATTTTGGGGGGTTTAATACAATTCTGAAAAAGTTGAAATCCCAAATAATTAAATGGAGATACAAGTTGTATTTTGTCTGGGGCTATAGCTAATCCTGCCTTTTCCAACTCTTGCTGTAACTTACACAAACAGGATTACAACACCTGAACAGATAGATCTGCCAGGAAAATATCATCCATATAATGAATAATCATCACAGAGGGAAAACTGGTGCATACCGGTTTTACGGCAGCAGCCACATAAATCTGACACATAGTAGGACTATTAGCCATTCCTTGAGGCAAAAACTTCCATTGGTACCTTTCAAATGGTTCTTGCAAATTAACAGAGGGACAGTGAAGGCAAAATGAGGGGAATCCTCCAGATGAAGGGGAATGGGAAAAAAAATCCTTTAAATCAACCACAACAATGTTAAAGTCTTTTGGAATGGTGGAAGGCAGTGGCAATCCTGGCTCCTGTGATCCCATTATCTCCATGGTAGCATTCACTGCTCTGAGATCCTGTAAAAGTCTCCACTTCCCTGATTTCTTTTTAAACACAAAAATAGGTGTATTTCACGGTGATGTGGAAGGGACAATATGTCCAGCAGTTAGCTATTCTTGAACTATTTCCTTAACGGCGGCTATTTTTTCTGTAGAAAGGGGCCATTGGTTAATCCAAATGGGTTGAGAACTTTTCCATGTAATCTTCTGTGGAGTAACCTCAGCTGCCATTACAATGGCCTCTAGGGAAAATAGCCTAGCACCCTTCCTATCCTTCTTAGGTTCTACGGAGATTGGTTGGGTCATTCCTTGCAGCTTTCTCCCTATACCTTTTCCAGGAATGTAGCCATACCTCTCCATCTGCTGCATAGCTAATTGCTGACCAGATACTAATACTGCCCCCATTGTTTGCAAAATATCCCTCCCCCATAGATTAACTGGTAGGCCTGGTACTACATAGGGAGTAACATGGCCACAATTTCCTTCCTTATCCCTCCAGGCTAGTGGTCTGGAGCTAACTGGGGGCTTTGGGTCATCCCCAATCCTTGCAGGGTGGTCATGGTGGGTGTAACAGGCCAACCTGGAGACCAATATTTCTGTGAAATAAGAGTGGTGTCAGCACCAGTGTCTAGGAGTCCAGTAAATTTGTTTCCTTCTATACTCAACTCCAAAGTAGGGCGGCTTGCCATATCAGCAGCCCAATAAACAGAGACAGCGCCAGTGGAACCAAACCCTGTTTTCTTCTGTCCAGCCCTACAAGCATTATCTGACTTCACCATAGGCATCAGCACTAACTGTGCTATTTGTGCCCCCTGAGGCAAAACTGTAATTCCCGCATGAACACTGGCTAAAACTTTAATTTCCCTTGTATAATCTGCATCAATCACTCCTGGGGTAATGTGAACTCCTTTCAAGGCTGTGCTGCTTCGTCCAAGCAGAAGCCCTACAGTGTCAGGGGGTACTGGCCCATAAATTCCTGTGGGAATAGCCTGTATCCCCATTTGGGGTGTCAATACGATGTAGGAGGTGGTGTGGAGGTTCCATCCTCCGCTGCCTGGGCTCCATCGGACAAGGTCATGAATGGCCTTTGTCCCTGAGGGACAAATGGAATCGCTGCCCCATACATTGGTGCTTGCGGGCCCAGGGCTGGCCCCTGCTCCTGTTTCTAGGCACAGATGGCTTCCTGGAGATGTCTATCTTGGACCTGCATTCATTTGCCCAATGTTTCCCACGTTGGCATCGGGCACATACTCCTGGGGTCTGCCTGTCCCTTTTAACAGTAGCCTCTGCACGACCCTGGAACAGGCAGTTCCGACGGATATGCCCTAGCTTGCCACATTTGAAACATCCCTGTTTCATGTAGGCCCCTGAGCCTATGGTGGTGCCACCACACAATGCCTCTGCAATGACTGCACCCATTATCTGTCCATCCCCAATGTCCTTACAAAGTTTAAGATACACGTTAAGGGGCTTATGCTTCCAAGCTCTAATTGCCTCCTGGCACCATTTGTTGGCATTTTCATATGCTAGTTGCTTTATGAAAGGTATGACTTGATCTGCATCACCGAATACCCTACCTGCAATTACCAGTAGGCAATCAACAAATGCCTGGTAGGGCTCGTCCGGGCCTGGACAATTTTGAAGAAATGTGTATGTAGCAAGCCCTTTGGTGATAAAGACTTCCAGGCCCTTACTGCAGCAGCAGTCTGAGCATAAACACCTGGGTCATAATTAAGCTGATTCTGTACATTAGCAAAATTCCCCTCTCCTGTCAACATATCATGATTTCTCTCAGGAAAGCCTGCCTGGGCATTTTGCCGTGCTGTGTCAAGGCAAAGCTCATAGAACTCGGATTTCCACATTAGAAAATTGCCCCCATCCAGAGTGGCCCTGCAAAACTGTTTCCAGTCAGCCAGGGTCAAATTGGTAGGTGCCAAGGCTTCAATCATGGAAACAGTAAAGGGGGCTGATGGGTCATACGTGGCAACAGCATCTCTCAGACTCTTTATGTCCTTAAATGACAGTGCCAGGTGCTGTCTGATTCTCTGCCCCTGCTGATCTTCTACCTCAACTACTGGGAAGGCAAAACACCTAGCAATTGGCAGCTGCCTCAGGGTCTCCCTGCTCCTGTGCTTGCTGAACCGCACATTCCACAGCTGAAAGAGAAGTTGAAAGCAGGGGTCCAGTGCAAGCCCCAACAGTGCATCTATTCTGTTTCTGCCTTAACTGAAGGGATAGGCGCTGTAGCTGCTCCTGTAAATCTGCCCAGACATGATGGCGCCAATGGCTCAGGCGGCACAGATTGTTCTGTGCCTGTCCAAGAGAGATTTTTGCTTGGCACACACACTACAGGTGGAAGATCCTCCATAAATTCACTTCCATCCTTTTCCTCTTCATCCTCCTCAGAAGAGGACCGCGAATCTTCTTCACACAATTTCTCCAGACTTTGTCTGGTTTGGGGTTCCTTCTCCTTTTTTACCCTGGTTTGCAGCTCTCTCCTCCTTCTAATGGATAATTTTTTATGGCAGGGTCGCACCACTGCTTGAGAGGATGGCAAAATATTTTTTGCCAAGCGCCAGAGAAGGAAGGTGAGTACAACGAGAGCAAACCATGGGAATATGTCGCAGACAGTTTCAAAGAAACTCTGCAAGGCCTTAAGCTTAGTGTCAGTGCCTTGTGACTGGAGCAGATCTCTGATTCCTTTAATTACCTGCATTTTAGCGAGTTCTTGCCCCATGGTAAATTTTACTTATGCCCCTGCAAAAATTTTTAAACTTGCCTCTAGATTTCCGGGGTCCCTCAGATTGTCCCTCATGCCCCAAATAGGGAGAAGGTCTGGGGATGAAATTAATTATGCCCCTCCAGAGTTCCAGGGGTCCCTCAGATTGTCCCTCGTGCCCTAGACTGGGAGAGAGTGTGGGGATGAAATCAGTTATGCCCCTGCAAAATTTTTAAATTCTAAACTTACCTTCATAGGTCCAGAGGTCCCTCAGGTGTCGTTCGTGCCATGCCCCACGTTGGGCGCCATTTGTTACGGCCAACTGCTCCAGTAGCGTGGGGTACGGCAAGGGTCCAAAGGATTGAGGCACCGACTTGAGACAGGTGATGGTGGAAGTCTCTCTCTGAAGCCTCTCTGAGGCTTCCCTTTATTGCTTCCCTCTTGACCTTTTATCTACGTCTTGTTTACTCTTTACCCTACACTCTCATTAGCACATATTGGATACAGCTGAGACCAGGTGCTTCTAGCCCCAAGCCCACTCCCTGTAGTGCTTGGCTCAACGAGTGCTAGTCAACTGCTTAGCACACAGCACACCACGAACAATGTTTTGTGGACAAGCCACATTCTGCTTGCTCACAAGTAAACATCAGGATTTACAGGATAATGCAGATTGAAAATGATCGCTGGGCTCCACAGGAGATGGGACATGCATGAGTAAAGATTTCCCAAGAATTCTTCCCATAGTGAAGTTGCCTTTTGCTTGCTGTTTCTTGTGCTTGGTAGCCCTGATAAAGTTACTTCTCACAGTTTTAGCATGTTCTTTGGGTCTCTACTAGGTGGGAGAGGGGGTGGGCAAGCTGCTGACATTCCTTAAGACACTGCATCTGGAGTACATATCACCAATGAAGTACATAACCACAAATTTATGCACCTTTCTTCACATTGTTGTGATTTGGTGTGTGTATTATACTTTTCATTTATGAAGAAACCTAGAAATATTTGAGGTCATTATTTCACACTATACATCACTATGTATCTGCAGCTCAATATGGCCACATTGTCACACTTCAGATATTTGGGAAGAAATGTACCGGTGGGGAAAAATGGCAAAGTGGACCATGTGCAGCCACCTTAATCATTACAGGCCATTTCCAACAGGTGAAGGAGCATGAATGATGTAGTATAAGAAAGCTTGGCCTTGCATTAAATCTTGCTAGTTTAAAAAAGCACACCACACAAATATTATACTAAGATGACATAATGCAGAGATCCACAAGAATAAATAAAAATACTATAAATTGGTTATTGATACTAATACAAAAGTATAGTGCTCCAAGTACTCATTGTAGAAGTACATAATCCAAAGAAACCTGTGAGCATTTATTTGTTCCCTGCGTTTTGGAGCATTGCTATTTATACAGGGTTTCAGGACATTCTTCTCTATCTTGTTCTTTTAATTGTGTAAGAATGTCATGAAAACGTGCTGAGTTGAAAGTCACCCTTCCTCAATTTTCTTGAAGTCC
>NW_024466386.1:0-3481 GCF_017591425.1 Ochotona curzoniae | reverse complement strand
TATCACACCAGAATTTTCTTTTTTTTTTTTTTAAGATTTATTTTTATTATTTTTTCATTGGAAAGGCAGATATACAGAGAGGAGAGAATGAGAGGAAGATCTTCCATCCTATGATTCACTCCCCAAGTGTGCGCAATGGCCGATGCTATGCCAATCCGAAGCCAGGAGCCTCTTCCAGGTCTCCCACGCGGGTGCAGGGTCCCAAAGCTTTGGGCTGTCCTCTGCTGCTTTCCCGGGCCACAGGCAGGGAGCTGGAAGGGAAGCGGGGCTGCTGGGATAGAACCGGTGACCATATGGGATCCTGGGCATGCAAGGCGAGGACCTTAACCACTGTGCCACCGCGCCAGGCCCTCACACCAGAATTTTCATGTGGATGATTTCAGTGTTCAAACCAAGTTTTATTTAAGAGTGAAAAAGAGGTTTCCTTTAATAGTGTCAGGCGGGAGATCCAAGAGAGGAAAGGTCCCAGGAATGGTGTAAATGGTGGCTTTTATGTACCATCTCATGCAAAGAGGAAGCAAATGAGTCAATTAAGGGCAGAAAAAAAAAAAAAAAAACATGATTCACATTGGGCAGCAGTGTAGCACCTTGTCCAGATCCAAAGGATATCAGAAGGGTGTGACTGGTGGCTTCCTTCTCCTACGCTTATGATAAGCTGAAATCCCAGACCCCGTCTCCTCAGTAGTAACTCAGAAATGGGACTGCTAAAGGCTGTCTCCTTGCTTTTGTCATGACAACTATCCCAAGAGATGAGAATTAATATGTTGATTCTGTCTATTTGTTCTCCCCCAGTGGGATTGGGGGTGCAGTTGCGAGAACATGTTGCTGAAAGTGGAAGAAATAGGGAGAAGCAAGGTTTTATATTTTAAAAGGTGACTTCACCAGAGACTAGAGACTTGAACTGCCTCCTAGCCTAATTGATTCCTCATTTTAACACTATACTATTTTTTACTACATACCAGAGGATGTAAATAGAGCGGCATGTTAGGATAGCCTAATCAAGGAGCCTGGAATCAAATGCAAACTCAAGACTTCAACCAGGAATTCTGATATGCTGTGTGAGTTTCCAAGTGACGTTTAATCACTCCACCAAATGCCCAGCCCTCGTTGAGGCCTTGATTTGCATTACCGGTTGGCTATACTCCGCATTTTAAGCAATCTTTGCCACAATTAAATCCAAAGTTTTATTTTTTTTTAAATATTATTCTCTGCACTCATTTATTCTATTTCATTTTATTAGAAAATCACAGTTAAAAAAAAGAAAGAAAACAAATAGAAAGACAGAGAAATCTCACTTGGATCACTTACCAAATAATCACAGTGGCTGGTTTGAATCAAGGAGCCAGAACCTTCTTCCCAGTTTCCCACATATGTTCATGGGCCCAAGAACTTGAGCTTCCCTTTGTTACTTGCCAGGCCATAAACAGGGAGCTGGATCAGAACCAGCACCACAGGTGGAAAATTATCTCCATTGTACTTTCTCTATAACAAAAACAAACAGTATATAAATTTTTACTTGAACACTTTGTATTTTTTAAAGCTAATACTTGTTCACATAAATAGTTTTAAAGTATTTTCTCACATCCTTGTAGTGGTCCAACCTATTATTTCCTCTATGGTTTCATAGTCTTATTTAATCCCCCTGTGTACTTTTGCTGTCATTAATTATGCCTTAGAGATCTTATCCGAAATTGATCACATATATTGACATCTTGAAGTGTCTTCACTGTGTTTTCTTTTTGCAGTTTCATAGTTTTAGGATTTATGTTTGTGTTTTTGATCCATTATGGGTGTTTGTATAGAGTTAGGGTTGGGAGCATGGGGTTAGAGGGGGGAGGTTTCAGTGTCCATATGGGTATCCAGCATTGGCAGCACAATTTGGTAAAGAAAGCTTCTTTCTCGGAGTATGCTCTGTGAATCTTAGCTAAGATTAACTTGATGACTCCCATTTTGGTACATGAGTGGGATTTCTATCTGTCTCATTGATGCATGTGCCTAATTTTGTGCTTTTTTTAAATTATAATTTTCTCCTAACATTTCTCGCAGGTATTTTAATTTCAACTTTATCATTTTTATTCAAAAATTCTTTGGATATTTGGAAATGTTTGTGATTCTTTAGAAATGCTTTTTTTTCTAGTTCTGATAAGAACATCATTGGTACTTCGATGAAGATTTAGTGAATTTGTAAGCTAATTTTGGTAGTGTTAACATGGTAGTATAACTAATTCTTCCAAAATCAATGAACATGGATGATCTTTCCAATGTGCATGTATGAGTTTTAAATTTATTTAATCAGTGCTTTGAAATTCTCATTGTATATATCTTCCACATCCTTTGTTAAATTCACTAATTACTTTAGTCTTTTTATTTTTTTTTAATATCCATTTATTTTTATTGGGAAAGTAGATTTGCAAAGAGAAGGAAAGACAAACATTTTCTGTCCCCTCATTCCATTGCCAAGTGGCCTCCACATTTGGAGCTAATTTGATCTGAAGCTAGGAGCTTCTTACTGGTTTCCCAAATGGGTACAAGGTTTCAAGGCATTGGGCCATCCCCTACTGCTTCCCTAGGCCTCAAGCAGGGAACTGGATGGGGATGAAAACAAACAGAACATAAACCAGTGCTCATATACAATCCCAGTTCATTCCAAAAAAGGATTTAACCCTTGAGCCATCATGCCAGGCCCATTTATTTTAGTACTTATAGCTATTCAGAATGCAGCTGATTTTAAGTTTCTGTCTCAGGTAGTTTATTTTGTACATTCAGGGTTTAAAAGTGCATCTGATGATTGTGTAACCTAAATCAAAAATGAACTTTTAGAACATTTCTTTTTTTTATTATTATTTGTTTTTTTTGTTGTTGTTGTTGGAAGGTCAGATATACAGAGAGAAAGAGAGTCAGAAAGGAAGATCTTCTGTCTGTTGACTCACTCACCAATGGCTGTAATAGCTGGAGCATAGCCAATCCAAAGCCAGGGACCAGGAGCTTCTTCCAGGTCTCCTGTGTGGGTTCAGGGTCCAAGACATTGGGTTGTCCTCATCTGTTTTTCCAGCCCACTAGCAGGAAGCTGGATGGGAAGCAGAGCCTCTGGGATTAGAATCTGGTGCCCATATAGGATCTGGCACATGCAAGGCAAAGACTTTAGTCATTAGGCTACCACACATCCCAATGTATCTAAGCATTGTTGGCAGAATCCTTGGGTTTTAGTTTTTATTTTTGTCTGAACAGTGTCTGGTTACCTTTAAACAGCAATGGATTTACTCCTTCCTTTGGTAGTTAAATACCTTTTCTTTTTTTCTCTTGCATAACTTTTCTGACTAAAACTGCCATGTTGAATAATAGCAGAGAGAGAGAGGGCATAGTGCTTGTTCCAGGAACTAAGAGGAAATACTTTTAGCATTTTCCTTATGCAGGATGTTGTTTGCTTAACTGTTTTCACAGAATTTTCCAGCTGTCATTATGAAAGTACATACTATCAACA
>NW_024466385.1:0-32684 GCF_017591425.1 Ochotona curzoniae | reverse complement strand
TCAAAATTTGAAGATAAACATATGCACATTTCATTTATAAAAAATCAGTCTGCATATACATCTATATCTCATTTCCCCGCACTTATATGTATCTTTATATTTTAGGAATAGTTGTCAATTCTGATATAAATTTTTAATTTTTGAATATTTTTTATTTATTATGATATTATCATTTTATGATACAGTGTCTTAGGATCCTGGTATTTCCCTTATCCCCTTCCCAAATCCTTCTTCCCATCCTAGTTCCTCTAGATTATTACTATGGTATAGTTCTTCATACTCAGTCATATGTCCATCATTGAGGGCATAGACAATGCCAGTGAGGCGAGCATCCTATTGCTAAGATATAGCAAACTGTTTCGTTGTAAGTCCTTCTTTGTCTGGAAGTAGAGATGAATACTACATTTTATCCTTAACTCTGCATATGTTAGTCTCAATTTCAAAGTTACTGTACATCCCCTTAAATGAAAAGCCACAATACAAAATTAACAATAGGAGGAAAAACAGAAATTTACAGTACCATTAAGTTAAATAACTTGTTACTAGATATGACAGCCTCCATTGCACAGCTACTATACATTCCCCTAAATGAAAGTCACAAAACAAAACCAACAACAGTAAGGAAAAAGAAATTAACAGCACCATGACGTTAAATAACATGCTACTAAATGACTAATGTGTGGCTGAAGAAATGAAAATCTAGAACCTTCTTGAAGATGATGCTACTGTATGATCTATGAGTCATTGAAGAATTTAATCAGAAGAAACTGCTTTAAAGAGATGTAAAAACAAAACATTAAAATCCATGAGATATAGTTTCTGCTGATTTTTCTTGGTGAAATGTGTCTCTTCTAGACAACAGTTAGATGGGTTTTGTTTTTTAATCCAGTCTATTAATATATGATGTTTGATTGAGCTTAAACTATTGACATTCAGGGTTAATATTTTCTGCAGCATTATTCCCAATATCCAAAAGATGTACTCAAATGTTTATCAACAGTTGAAGAATAAGAACATGTTGTATGTCAATACAAAGTAATAGAATTTGACATTTAAACAAAAGAAACTGTGTCATTCACCATGTGGATGGAACTAGGGAACATTACAGTGTCAAAAAGTCAAACACAGAAAGAGGGATACTTGAGTTCAACTGATGAATAGGAGTTGAAAAGTCAGTATTCAAGGCAGACAATTCTTCAACGCAGATTTTAAATCTTAAAGCATAGCAAGGAATCAATGAGCAACACAAAATAAAATGTTGATTAAAATAATAGTGAAAATGTGAGGGCTTATACAGATATATGGCATTTGAACTCTATAAAAATGTAGGAACGCTTGCTCAAAAAAAAAAAAAAAGGAAGCAAGCATGAAATTTGTGAACACAATAAATCCTGATTTAGGAAAAAATATAGTAAACAAGCAATATTTTAAAATTCTGGCATTTATCACAAAAGCAGAAAAACAGAATTAAAGTACATCTTCACTAATTTCTTGAAACTTAAGTATGAAATTTTTTTTAATTATTTATTTTTTATTGGAAAGGTGGATATACAGAGATGAGAAGAGACAGAGAGGAAGATCTTCCATCCAATGGTTTACTCCCCAAGCTGCCACAATGGCTGGTGCTGAGCCAGTCCAAAACCAGGAGCCAGGAGCTTCTTCCTTGTCTCCCATTTGAATGCAGGGTCCCAAAGCTTTGGGCTGTCCTCAGCTTTCCCAGGGCACAAGCAGGGAGCTGGATGGAAAGCAGGGCTGCCAGGATTAGAACTGGCACCCAAATGTGATCCTGGCAAGTGCAAGGCAAGGCCCTTAACCACTACACTATTGCGCTGGGCCCTCCTATTAAACTTTTTACCTTGATGTTTTATAGGAAGATTCGGGATGCTAACTTTGTCACATATTGCAAATATAAAAAGTATGTATTCTGAGGTTTGTAGATACCCACTCTCCTCATGTTTTCTTTAAATTTTCTTGTCAAAATTTATATAAAGGGAACAAGTTTCTTGTATTTCGTATGTATTGCTTTAAGAATAAAATGAAAACCTCTCCTATGTCATCATCTTCTCTCTTATTATTTTTCTTTCAATTCTTTTTTTTTAAAGATTTATTTTTATTGGAAAGGTGGCTATACAGAGAGGAGAGAAAGAGAGGAAGATCTTCCGTCCGATGATTCACTCCCCAAGCGGCTGCAACGGTCGATGCTATGCCGATTCGAAGCCAGGAGCCTCTTTTAGGTCTCCCATGCGGGTGCAGGGTCCCAAAGCTTTGGGCAGTCCTGGACTGCTTTCCTGGGCCACATGCAGGGAGCTGGATGGGAAGTGGGGCTGCTGGGATTAGAATCGGTGCCCATATGGGATCCTGGGTGTTCAAGGCGAGGACCTTAACCACTGCGCCATCACACCGGGCCCTTCTTTTTATTCTTAAAATGACATAGTTTGAGTCTATTTCATAATCATATTCTTAACCCTCCACTAAATAAAGAAATCCACAGGTTGGTTGGGTTGTCAGATTCAAACAGTTCCTCCATGAGTAAACTAAAATTTAATGTAAACAATAAAACAAAACCTAAGCTTACTTACGAATTGCAGATTGGAGCTGTTCACTTTATGAGATTTATAGAACCTTAACAATACCGAAGCAAGTAATGTATACATTTTGCTTTCATACTCAGCCTGTTAAATGGAGTTCACTGTAGGTCTTCTGCTTTTGAGTACTGAGTCTTGAGTCCTCTAATGCATAAATAGCTAAACTCTGCTAAAAAGATTTTCTGGAATACACATTGTTAACAATAGAATGTGAGGAAATCTGCCCCAATCGGTAGATAGGAACCTCATGTTATATCCTCACTCAGAGGAGATTAAAAACTTATAATGTGGGCTCTGCATGGTAGCTTAGGGGTTGAAGTCCCTGCCTGAGCCAGGATCCCATATGGAATTTTGCTCTTGTCTACACTGAAAGTACAACCTGGTGAAAAAAGTGCCATTAATTGAATGCTCTTGGTAATATTAGAAGCATGACTATTTGTGTATTTCAGAATAAGCCACAAAGCTAACATATTTCAACAGTCTTTCTGTAATCTGCTCCTGAGAATACTGGCAAAAATGATAAAAATGCTACCAAGGAGATAAAACTTAGAAACAGAGCTAAAACCCATTTATCCTGCTGCCATTATTCTCCTTGATAATATACTGTGCTTTTAACCTCATGGTGTAATGTAAAATCTCTTTTTTTAAGCTATTATTAGGATTGTATTCAATGGACTTAATGTACATATTTAAACACTACTCTTGACCAATTCTTGTAAACTTGTGTGAAGAGATTCCATTTAGGTTTAAATGATATTAGCTATCAAAAATAACCTGTAGTGTCAAAAAATGCAATTAATCTACATAAATATATCTCCGTTTAAAAAGTTCCATTGAACTAACTGATCATATAGAGAATGCTACTTGTATTAACAGCCAACAAGTAATTGCATGTGATCCCACTGTATCATAAAAATTAAAAGTTACAATTATGCATGATTTTGTTTCATATCTCTTATACACAATTTTAAATGACTAGATACATGAGTAAAATGTATCAATCATATTATGTTTATATATATATAAACGTTTTTGTGGTTTTTAACTAATTATGATTTTTAATTGTGTTTCATTGATCTTCATGTATATTTTTGCACAACTATAAGAATGATTTGTTTACAACTGTCATGTAACATATTTTTGTATCTGGAATCATGATATTCTCAGCTTTGTTTTTTAGATTGATTCAGCTGTTTGGGATTGCTTTCATTTCCACATGAATTTCAGCATTTTTTTTTTCTAAATCTGAGGGGTCTATCAGGTATTATGAAGATTTTTCCATGTTTTGATGTTACATTTTATGTTACATTTTATGTTACATTTTCATCAGAAAGTTTTCTACCGTTCATTCCAACTCATTTATTTTTTTTTTAGCTATTGTGAATCAATGGATTGTAAATTCTTTCTCAGCCATGTAATTCCTTGGTGTGTGCAAACAATGCTCTTTTTATGTTCATTTTATTTGCTGAAACTTCAGCAAACTCATTGAAGAGTTCCAATAGTCTCCCAGTAGAGCCCATTTGTTCCACTATATTGAGAATTATGACATCTGTAATTAGGAGTATCATGACTTTATTCCAGTTATCATCCTTCTAATTCTTTTTCTTGCCTAAGGGATCTACTAAAAATTCCAGGACTACATTGGACAGAAATGACAAGAATGGAAATGCTTGACTGTTTCCAGATTTTAGACTAAATGATTCTGACTTACTTCATCTACAAAACCAGTACCATATAAACTGCAAAACAGGAAAAGATATGACAAAGTTTGAACTATACAACAATAACTATTGAACCAAAAATCCTCTACAAGATACAAGCAAAGGGCCTGGCAGCATGGCCTAATGGCTAAAGTCCTCACCTTGAACGCACCGGGATCCCATATGGGCGCAGGGTCTGGTCCTAGCAGCTCCACTTTCCATCCAGCTCCCTGCTTGTGGCCTGGGAAAGCAGTCGAGGACGGCTCAATACTTTGGTAACATGCACCCGTGTGGGAGACCCAGAAGAGGTTCCCAGCTGTGGTCACTTGGGGAGTGAATCATTGGACGGAAGATCTTCCTCTCTATCTCTCCTCCTCTCTTTATATCTGCCTTTCCAATAAAAATAACATAAATCATTTTTTTTAAAAAAGTATACAGGCTAAATGATAATGATAGCTAAATGATAATGACAGGCAAAAAGTTGAAGAATGAGAGAAGTGTCATGATATTTTTAAAACTTGTAAGTCTTTAGATTTGACTGTTAGAGCTTTTATAGATTTAAGTCTCAAAGATACTTTATCATGTGTTCCATGAAAATCATTTTGAAAACACAAAGTGAATGTTGCTGAGAAATTTTACTCTGAATAGCCTGGCATGGAAGAACTTGCTACAAGCTCTGGCCCTAGCAAGGAATTTCTCCAGGTGACCCTGGTCCTGCAATGATGGCAGCTGCTACTGAAAATGCTGCAAAATGATTTAGAGAGAGTGAGTATTTCACACCTGTCTCACCAAGCTTGGTAATTCGGTTCTGAAATTTATTGGTTCACTTGCTCAATGAATTAATCATGTATGCCACCTATTCCTTACCAACCAGTTCCATTTTTCCGTAAAGATCAGTGTAAGAAAGTATTATGTGTTACTTCCATTTTTGTGTTTTTTTAATAGCTTTATAGTATCAAAGTTTTTATGTTTATCATATTAATTTTATATGCAGTTATATACATAAAGAGATTCTATGTTTTCTCTTCTAAAGTTCATATGTGTATTTAGCTGAATGCCATAAACGCACACAACACACACATACACTCACACACCAATTTCCACATACTCATTAACTCCTCCAGTTTTTGTAATATCCAAGCTGAAACTGAACAAATCCAAGCATCAAGAATTCAATCTTAATCTCCCATGAAGGAGACTATGACCCAAGAACTTGAGCCATCAACTGATTTTTTAATCGCCTCACAAGAAGAAAGTTGAATCAGAAATGGAGGTAGGGGTCACCATGGAGGAACAGTACGCTATGTGGATACTTGTGATGAAAGTCTCAGTTGCTTTGCTTCTGTTCCATCTCAATGCTAATGTCACTGCTAAAAGAAAGGAGGATGGCTGAGTTTCCTGGGCTAAACACCCACATGGCAATTCTACTTATCAGACTGGACCACCAGCCTTTGCCATTGTGGTCTTTGGGGGAGCAAATCAGATAATGTAAATATAGCATGACCCATATGGATACATTAAAACAAAAGAAAAACAAAGTATTCAACCTCTAAAATGCGTTTGTTTGATGCACATGCTGCATTTCAACAGGAAAGAAGGAGTAGATCAAACCTTTTATCAGGAGCAGAAACAAAGTTGATCAACTTGTACCTACCTTATGCAAGGAATATAAATGTCTCACTGGATGAAGAGAAGTCATTTGATCAAACCCAACACAACTTCATGCAAAATACCTTATGCATAAGATACAAGGAACATCAAGATCATACCATCCTTGTCAGGAATAAAAAAAAAAAAGATAATGTATAATCTTGAGTTTGAAAATTTTCCCCAAACTCTTCTCTCACTTTCTGAAAGAAACTGAAACATTGAAGACAGGATGATTTTGACAAGAGACTATAACATAAAAACAAAGGAAGTGGATTCCCAGGTGAAAGGTAGAAAAATGTTTGCAGAGGAATTGCCATAGAAAACAGAGTGATGCTGAGGATCAGGAAGAACTGTATAAAATATGCAGCACTGATTATAGCACC
Organism: Ochotona curzoniae; assembly: GCF_017591425.1. Taxonomy (NCBI): domain Eukaryota; kingdom Metazoa; phylum Chordata; class Mammalia; order Lagomorpha; family Ochotonidae; genus Ochotona; species Ochotona curzoniae. The sequence continues at coordinate 26,366 of NW_024466385.1, read as the reverse complement.
AAATGTGACTCCTACAGCTGGGGCTGGAGCAGTCCCCGGCTTCTCAGTACAGCATGGAGATAGACTGCCTTAGCACTTATCACTGTTGATGATGCTTGAGGGAGAGGGAAGCTCCTGCACATGTGCAACAATGCAATTTTATCATTAGAATAAATCCTGTGACTCACTGACTGTTAGTACAGCTGGGAGAGTTGTCAGGGGTGAAGCAGCCATGTGGGAGCATGAGACGCTTTCATGTCCCCACCTACCAAAGGCTCTGATGATCAGCCTGCCAAGAAGCAGAAGTCATATGAAGCTGGCTATGGAAATGCTTCTGCTCCTCCTATGGATGGGCAGCCTCACGGGGCCTGAGAGTGAATTCTCTGGACTGTCTCCTGTGGGAGCCTTTTGGGCTACAACCATGGGAATTCCAGGACTGTATGATAGGTTGTGGTGTGTAGCGGTCTCTCTGGGAAATTGTTGTGATTGAATTCAAAGGCTCAGATATCCAAGATTGACTGGGATGGATCATTGCAGATGGCTCGGTGATCATGCTGAGGGCTGCTCAAATGCTTTGTGTCGTCTATGTGCTTGTGTGGGTGGGAGTTGTAGCCATTGTGGGATAAACATCGGCACTGATCAGCTTGGAAGACAGGCTGTGATTTTGCAGATGTCATCATAATCTCTACACTCCTGCCAATAGTTTCACTATGCCCAACTTGGGTGTCACTGTAGATTCTCCCTGGTCCCATTCAACACACAGCTCTTGATAGTCTCTGAAAAAGAAGACATGCAACTATGCCTTAGAAGTATCATTCAAAGACAGAATACCAATAGAGGAATGAAAGATCAAGTGTTTCTACAAAAGTCTAAAGATAAATGCTGAAATATAAGAAAAAGAACAAGGAAGACATAAGGAATTGTGAAGACAAAGATTGATGAAATAATAAAACAAATTCAAACTGATAATCATAAGACCACACAAAAGCACAGAGGAATGACTTCATGAAAGAAATCAATACAAAACACAGATGAAAACACAACCAAGAGATATTGAAGAGAAACCAAACTGAAATATTACAAATTCAAATAGGGGCACAGCACGTTTTTAATCCACTGCAACATATGGGTACCACTTCATGTCCAAGTGGCTCCACTTCCCATGAAGCTTCCTGTTTATGTCCTGTAAAAGCAGGGGAAAATGGTCCAGGTCCTTGGTTCCTGCACATATGTGGGAGACCTGGAGGAATATTTTGTTTCACAGTCACAGATAAGCTCAGCTTTTGTCATTGCAGCCACTGGTGTGTGAACCAGTAGATGAACAACCTTTCTTTGTGCATCTACTTCTGCCCATAAATCTGAATTTCAAAGAAATATTTAAGAATACAGGACCAAATCAATGTGAAATAAAAATCTAATAGCATGTTTAGTGAGGAAAAAGTTAGGATATCTATGATTTAACACAGAGTCTTAGAAATATGTTAGCTGACAAAGAACCAAAAAATAAAATTAGATAGACTCTAATTTTTAACCATGACTTGTCTAGATTTACAAATGATTCCAAAGAATGTGCTACACATAGAAACAGTGAAAGATGGTCATCATTATGGAAAAAAATGTGGGCACAGAAATTTCTCTTGTAAAGGTCTAGAAAAAAGCAAACAATAAGCATTTATTGGAAATTGGTGAGACGGTCATTAATTATCAATAGTATACTTGAATGTAAATGGCTTGAATTATCCAATTGAAAGATACAGACTGTCTGAATGGATTAAATCCAAGCCTCATCTATGTTCTGCCTATGATTATCACTTCAAAAAGAATGATAGACACACTGAGGTTTAAAGGATAGATAATGTTATTCCTTACAAATGGAAATTAAAAAAAAGAAAAGGAGGACCCAAACAATGTTAGAAAAAATTGGTGTTAACAAAAACCCACTAAAGAAACTGAGAAAGGCATTACACAATAACTAAGGGATTAATTCAACAGGAATATGTAATCATAATAAATTTATATGAACCCAATGTCAAGGTGCCTGGTCCTTTAAAACAAATGTTAATAGATCTAATGGGAGACTAGCACCTGAAAACAATAGCTCGAGGGAAATCAGAAACCCCCATTCATAATTGGAAAGATCAATTAGAAAATCAACAATGAAATAACAAAATTTCATCTAAAACTAACAAGGACCAAATGTAGCTAGTTGAGAACTACAGAAAATTTCAGCCCACAGTTGGACAACACACGTTTCTTTGATAGAACATGTATTGATAGAAACCTGGAAATATTGATTCAAGATATTATGCTTAACATATCAAAATTTAAAAGTTCATTTAAAATTAATTATTAGTAATTTTCTCAGTAGTTGAAAATAGAGGGAAATAATCCTGCCCAAATCTTCTTTTAGAAACTCCAGCTCTCTAACTCTGAGGCAAAAATATTCTGTTTTCAAAAACAAGTGTTTTCTTTTTTTGCTTCTATAAGAAACCTTACCAAAAAGTAATGTATTTTCTAACTAACTGATTTCAAAATGAGGTAATAGACTATTTCAATGAAATAGCTATAAAAGGTTTTCCTTACAAATATGGTTAAATAATGTTTAATAACAATCAGACATTTTAAAATATAAAGACACTACATTCAGTGCTGAATAACAAATCTCTAATAATTTAATGTGAGGTGTCAGATGTGAAAATATGCAGTTAAGGTCTCTAGTCACCAGTGAAGTCAGTGTTTAAGATATAAAATCATGCTTCCTCCCAGTTTTTACAATTCCAAGGACAGATTCTTCGTAGCTTTCTTTCCCTGGAAGGAGAGCAGTGGGATATGAACAATGTATTAATTACCCATCACTTAGAGTTGTTGTCAAGACGAAAGCAAAGAGACATACGCAAATGCATCCCAGTTACTATCAAACAGAAGGTGCTTGAGATTTCAGAATGGGAGGAAGAAGCTGCCAGCAACACCCATCTGATGTCCCTTTTGCCCTAAACAAGGTGCTAGATATTGTTGCCTAATGAGAACAGGCACCCTTTTACCATTTCTGCTTTTCATTGTGAATTTCTTTTTCTTTTTTAATGAACCTGAGTAACTCATTTGTTGTCACTTCCAGAGATAGTGCTTAAAATTTTCAAGCCACAGGAATGCTGGTGTCTGTCCTCTTTCAGAGCCCCTCCTGTCTCTAGGATAGAATCTTTTCAATAATTCCTGCTTTGCAGAATGGAGTTTTCTGCTTAATATATCTGTCATGTGAAAGAAGAAAGGAGTTTGTGTCATTTTTTTATGTTGAATTACCTGCAACACTGAAATGCAGAAGATTTTTTTTTTTTTTCTTCTGAGTTCTGGGGCAGCACATTAAAAAGACTTTCTTGAGGGGTTGGGGAGAGCACAATGTTTTAACTGGTTCGTGCTCCACCTGCAGGCAACAACATCTTGTATGGAACCCTTCAAGTCCCAGCTGATCCACATCCAATGGAGCTCCCTTCTTGTGGCCTGTAAAGCAAGGATGATGGCCCAGACCCTTGGGACCATGCACCTACAAGGTATAATAACAAAGCTACACCAAAACAGCCAAGACCAGACCAATGATAAAACGAGGCTATTTTGGCGTGTGCTCCTGGTCGAGGTATACTAGTCTGCAAGGGAGTCGGCTGGGCAAGCTGCACCCAGACTTAGGTGATGCTTAGCACCCAGACTTAGTGGTGCTGATGGGACATGAGGTAGAGGCAAGTGTTGCTTTCTGATTGGTTGGCTTCATTTGAATGAGTCTCCTGGCGGCTATTCTCTGCAGGGAACTTTTGCTGCCACCTAGGACCATTCAGTTTGCCAGGATAACCGTCCACTTCTACAGTGTAATATAACACCATTAATCTTGTCTGGCTGCTTTTTGCTGAATAGGAACAGTGATTAATAAGGTCAACTTTGGGAGGATTGGATAAGACAAAAGTGTAGGGGAGGTGTCAGTGTGGGCAAGCTGAATACAGATGTGAGGAGTGGAGGGGCATCTGATTGTGACTCAGGAGGCTTTCTGTCAGAGAAAATTCCAGCAGATGGTGGACCCCAGCCTTCCCTGACATGTGCTCATTAAACCCTTTGCGGATCTTCCCGTCCAGTAATTGATCCCCTGATATTGGCACCTGTTAGATTTATAACAGTCGACTAAGGAAAATGACAGATGAGAAATTGGGCCTGGAGGCAGGACAATTACATTGAGGAATGCCAAGAGATGGGTCAGGGGCCAATCAACAGAGAATTGGCCCTTGAGATCCAAGACACAAATTGGTGTAGTTCTGTATGAGGATCATAGATTGATACTGGGTTTCCCATTGCCACACAGCTATTTAGAATAATATAATTTGTGGAGTGGGGGGGGGGAAGGGTTAGACACATGTCCTCAGAATTGACATGGGTTCTGATGTCCTTATGGAGTGAATACAGCTTAAATGAAGGGAAAGGTGTTGCCTGCTGGCAAAAAGAGATGTAAGAGTGGGGTGAGGAAGTTTGGAGAGCTTGAGTGTTGTGGGTCCCAAAGAAGTGACAGACCACTCATTCTTGGTAAGGCAAGTGAAATATCTGAGGTGAGAGACATTATACCAGAGGTTTGGCAGCTGTGGGGTGATGAGATCACTCTGTGATGTTTGGTCCGTTAAGGTTGGAATGAATGGGGGTGGAGGGTGTTGAGAAGGACCAAATTGCCAGGCTGAAGAGGAGAGGTGTCAGAGTCTGATGGTGTGGTAGTGGTAGCAGCTGGGTCCAGGAGATATCAGTCCACATGTTCTTGCAGAAGCTTTTGTGGGTGGGCATATAGGTGAAATCAATCTTCCAGGCCCCATCTGGTTGATGTCACCACAGCTGGTGAGTAGGCAACTTAGGCTTAGTGGCTGTTTGGGGAGAAACAGTGGAACAAGTTGGGCAGGAGGAGTGAATTCTTCTGAGGATAGTCTGCATGCTTGGACAGCAGAACAGAGGGTCCAAAAAGTGAAACAATGAGTTATGGATGTTAGTTAAGAGATGAAGAGTATCCTGGGAGGAGACAGTTATTTTGTTGTCTGTGAATATCCAGCCCCCAGGTCATATTCAATCTAGACTCCCCCTGCAATGATGAGATCCTGGTAGGCCTAAGGAGTGGAGGTAGGTTTGAAGAGGGTAAAAAGGGAAAGTGCACGGGCTGAAGGGTGCTGAGCAGAGAAGCTCCTTGTGACCTCATTAGTTTTGTTGTTGCCCCTGTCCACTAAGCCCAAGGAAGATTAGTGTCTTCTGCAGCGTATGATGGCCACCTGAGCAAGGAAGGAAAGTTTGGAGGAGTTTTTTAATGATTGGGGCATTGGTGATGGGTGTCCCTTTGGTGGTGAAGAATCCCCTCTCCTTCCAGATGCCAGATTGGGAATGAGCAATTAGAAAAGCATATTTTGAGTCTGTATAGATATTGACCCACTTGCTTCAGCCAGCATTAAGGCCATGACCGGAGCATGAAGTCCCATCTTTTGAGAGGTAGGTGGTACCCTGGGGGAAGCTATTGGCCTCCAGGACAGACTCTGGAGTGACTACCATATAGGCCACATAGTGCAAACCGTCAGGGCCTCACACCATCTTGCTGTCCACAGAGTGAGGTCAGGTGACTGTAGAGGTTGGTCCAGCAAGATTTCCCTCAGTAGGAGACAGAAAGCTAGGACCTTGAGGCAAATGTGAGAGCTTGGGGGAAGCTGAAGGGAGGAGAGGGAGTAAGGCAGGGTTAAGTGGAAGGGACAGGGACACGATTGTGTGTGAAGAGCTTAGGTAAGATATGAGGTAACATCTCATTGGTAGAAAACTGGATCAGCATGAATTTTGTGAGCTGTGGAAAAGGAAATGAAGGAAGTGATGCCAGGTCCAAGATGGGATGTTCAAATAACTCCTCACATTCCTCCCTTTCGTTATTTGGAAAGGTAAAAGGGTGTTATTCTCCTCCATGGCTTCTTTAAGCTGAGTTTGGACTCAGTGTTCTCTATGTGATGGTTTTAGCTGGCTGGTGGAGGAATGGGAAGATCCTAGTTCTGCAAAAGAAAGTGGTTAAAGTTTAATTGAAAAAAAATACATTTGAGTGGATGACACAAGAATGGAGTCTCGAAGGGTTGATCTTGAGAAGGTTCTTGAGGGTTTCTCTATGGTGGCTGATGGATCATCATGGCAGATATTGGCCTTCTGTGCACACTCTGCATTTTGTCCATTCAAAGATAACAACTCGAGTAGTTGAGTCCCTGACATCTACGTGGCCCCAAGTTTGGCCTGGTCCAGTCCTAGTCTTTGGGCATTTGCAGAGTAAACCAACTCCACCTGTTTCTCAAATAAATAACCAGGAGCTTGTGCAATGGTACATCAGGCTAATACTCCGCCCTGTGACATGGACATCCCATATGGACTCCAGGTTTCTGTCTTGGCAGCGCCACTTCTGATGGCTAGGATGGAGTTTCTATTTGGTTTCAGAAGGGAACTGGGGTCACTTCTACTCAGCTCCAATATCCCAGCCTTTTATTGTATAGTATTAATGGGGAGGGTTATGCTAGAAAATGCATGAAAAAAATTGTGTAATGTAATGTAATGATGCCTTTAGAAACAGGCTGTAAGAACAAACAAAAATACACATTTGGTTATGGGAAAGATAAGCACTTTTGATCACATAATATCTATGTTCTAGTTGAGATAGTCTGGCCTGTTTTTAGTCCTGTGCTCTTTCTCTCCCTCTGCTCTTAAGGACTCTGGCTGTTAGCAATAGTTATGGTGTTAGACTCGGGGAGAGTCGAACCCCGTGGAGGGGAGCCACCCCGTCATTGGCAAAACAAGTCAAAAGCAGAGGCTGCAATAAGCATGAGAATTTTATTGAGCATTCTCGAATGGGCAACAGAGTCTCTGGAGGCATCCAGGACTCTGCGCGCCTCACAAACATTTTGGAACAGTTTTTATAGAGCAAAATCATAAACTCTGCATAACCGTCAGCATTTCTCACTATTAGATTAGATAGCCCGGGAGTCCCTCAACTTTGTATATTTTCTCAATTGTTGACAGTCTGTATTCCTCGTCTTAGGACTAGGTGACCCGGTACTTTCTTATCCATTACATTCTTGTGTTGGCCTTGCTTCTTTATCTTCTTTATTCCTGTAATTGTCTGACTCATTTCTGGGAAACTAAAGCTTGTTTCATGAAATGACTTCTCTATACTTATTCTAACATGGCTCTTATCTTGCTCAGCAGAAAGCAATATACAGAAGCAGAATCAAGTGGTTATTCTAAACTCTTACATTCCCCCCCCCCTTTTTAGGACATATTTTTAATCTTAAAATATAAGCATTAATAAGCATTTTCTTGTGACTGATTAATATAAATGTTTGAATTATAGACAATTTATTTTTTAAACCATCCTTGTTAGGCTGATAATTCTTTCTGTCTTTTATTTAACCTGTCTTAGTCGATCTAAAGTAAATACCACTTATTCCCCACCTGGCACACATTTTCATAGTCTTCTAACTGTACTATCTCATTCTTAATTACTTACTACAGTGCACTTCCACCCCTCTGCCGGCCCAGTGGGGCAGAGGGAGGGAGGGAACTGTCAACATTCGCACGCCAAAGAGCACACATCCCCCCCACGGTCATACACATTCTTTTAACAAACACAGACGTACCCAAATTCAAGGGCACTTGTACAATCTCTCAGCCTACTTGTTGATAGTCATTTTTCTACAAGGACTCCCCAAGGGCCAGTAGTATGCACAGTACTTGGCCAGTTCTCTTGGGGCAGGCACTGTGAGTCATTAATCACTGGAAGCTATATTTTATTTCTAAGCAAAGGACAGAACATTTATTTGGTGCACAAAAAGGGGGTCAAAGGTATGGAGTGGATTCACTGGAGCAATAATTTGGAGCTCTGCAGGCCATCAGAAACAGGGGGCTTGGCTGGACTGTGAGGGTTGACAGGAAAGTGCCTGGCAGCAGAGAGGGAGGGAGTTTAGCCCACAGTGTGAGGGAAAGCTCAGTTTCCGGCCACACTGGGCTAGGATTCCCAGAAATTACTAGAGGTCTGGGCAGTAAGAGGTTTGCCTCTTACACCAAGCTTTGCACTTAAAGCTACACTGCTTATGACAGTGCAGGCGCATGATACCCCTATGGTCTTGTCTCCACAGTCCTAAACTCTAGCCACTCTTCACACTGCAGGACAGGTTTATAGCAAAGCAATGCAGACTAGGCTTGGTCTAAACACACAGGAACCAGCAGCCAGGACTCAAGGGCTGCAGGCAAGACATTTTTGGCATCACCAGCTGTAGACTCTCTCAGAACAAACTAAATCTTTTACTGGGTGGCCCCTAGGAAACTTACAAGAGGTCATCAACACCATAAATACTGCAAACAAGAGTTCTTACACAGTACATTAAATATCATCTGGCTTGTTATAAAAGTTATCTGCAGACTCCAGGCATGCTGGGAGCAGGAGCCCCCGGAGCCTGCCTGTGGGGATTTGCATAGGGCTGGCTGGGAGGGCGGAGGCGAGGAGGGCACAGGGAGGCCTGGGGGGCTTCATGTGGGAGGCATGTACCCAGGCAGTAATTCCGTCGACTTTCAGGGCTGTTGGAGTAGTCAGTAGGACAGTCAGCAAGTGGCTTCCAGATGTACTCTCTTAGTGTACGGAGGGCCTGGAGATGTGCCTGTAACGAGGGTGAATGGGGGAACATGGTAGGATCAAAATTACAAAAAGAGGATGCTGGTGGCGGGCTTCTATACAATATTTCAAAGGGAGTCAATCCAAAAATGGAAGGGGTGTTCCATACCCAGAACAAAGCTAGTGGTAGGAGCACCGTCCAATCTGAATAGCCAGTCTCTAAGGTCAATTTAGCCATGGTCTCCTTTAAGGTTTTGTTTATTCTTTCTACCTGATCTGAGCTCTGGGGTCTATGAGTGTAATGTAATTTCTAATTAATCCCCAGTATAGTGGCCACCTGTTTACTCACCTGGGCAACAAAGGCAGGTCCATTGTCAGACCCTATTACCTGCGGTATTCTAAACCGGGGGATGATTTATTTTAAAACCTTTTTTTAGCCATCACTGTGGCAGTCTCTTTCTTGGTCGGGAAGGCTTCTGTCCATCCTGAAACACTTGGTCTGTCTTTTTCAGTCTCTTTCTTGTTACTGTGGTTCTTTTACGGGAATTAATTTGCTGGCAAGTTGTGCAGCACGTGACTATTTTCTTAATTAAGTCTAATTGTCCTATGTAATAACCAGTCTTTTTGAGCATTAGCTTTTATTTATTTATTTATTTATTTTTTGGAAGGACAATATGGCCTGTCTTCATTCTCCCTAGTTGGTAGGCTTTATTTCTTCTGTTAGCCTTAGGGCCTGAGTCGATGTTATTAGTTCTGCTTTTTGGGCTGAAATTTCCCCCCGGGCAGTTTACTAGCCCATATTACCTGTTGTCTATGCACTACCGCCCCCCTGCCATCTGCTTACTTTCTGTCATATAGCTATTACTGTCTGTGAACCAGAAATTCCCTGCAGAATCTAGTAAAGTAAGTATATAAGAGGCACATCCTGACAGTTTTAAGGTAATGACCATGAGAAGATAATTAGGCTTCTAGTTCTAATAAGTTAGCCATCTTTTTAAGGTTTGGAGGTCAAATTGTGCAGCCTTAGTCCCTCAGTGTCAGAGAGAGAGAAGAGGAGTGAAGAAAGGAGTTAGAAACACCACATTAATTACATACAATAGCATTATCAAGTGAAAACTATCAAATAACAGTTCTAGAAAACATTTAGCAAAGGTCTGAAGTCAGCTACACATTTGAAATAAGAGCACAGATTTACAGTTAACGTAAATTGTACAGTAGCAAAAGCAATAATATCAATAATAAATATTTAGAAAATGCTGAGGGACTTTTTAATCACAGTGATCAATTACATTGTTTATAAATCATACAAGATGTATTCCTCTCAAACTTTTCATGACTTCCCACCCCTTCTTCAAAATACTTTAGCTTGGAAATACTCTGTGAAACAGGTGATAAGAACATTGCCTTGGAATAATATAACAGTGGATTAGAACAACTCAATACCAGATTTCTTTTTTCAAATAACGTGGCTTGAGCTAAAAACATATATAGAAAACATATACAACATATATGTTAAAAGAATTTGCAGAACTTGTTAGGCAAGTAACAGATTTTCTTTCTTTCATTTTCACTATTTCCTTTGAAAAAATAGATTTTAATTAACTTACCTCTTACACCAACACTCTCAGCTAAGGTGTAGGATTGACAAAAGGGGGAAAAAAGAGTTAAGATGGCAGGAATTTGCCTATGATGCAGCTATACTAGTAGGGAGTGGCTGCTTTAACACACAATAAAAAAATGGAAGAACTGCTGTGGGTGGAAGGGAGAACTAGAGAGAGTTTAGGCCCTGAGGTGTCTGGGCCGGAATAGGGGACATTATTGGGGATAACTCAGAAGAACCTAAGAGGGAGAACATGATAGGCAGAGGGTGCGAATGGGGAAACAGAAGTCTTAAACGTGGGAAATCTCTGATTGCTCACCATTTTAGTGATGGAATAATCTAGTACGGAGAATTTGCAGATTAAATTGAATCTTTGACTTATTTGTTTTCAGTTCAAGCCACGGGGCAGGGTGAAAAGTAGTTGGTGTGCCTGGTTTTGAGAGTTTTTAGGAGGCATCCAAGTGGTGACTCTGTAAAGGGCTTGACATTTTCAGCCCAGCTGGAAGATCCAGAGAGTTCAAAGTGATGGGATAAGTGTGACCTTGGATTTTCATGGAGGGCAAAGGCCCAAGAGCCAAGACATGGAGAGGAGCCATGAGTGGGAGAAGCTATACTCACCCATCACCTGCAGTGGCTAGTAGGCCACCTTTAATCTGATTGAAGCAGCACATGGGGTCAGCAACGGTTCAGAGAGTATGAAACATTTTCTTCACAAGTAATCAAATTTGAGATCTGAACAGCTGGTTGTGGCAGCTCAGATACCAAGTGGGAAGAGCAGAGTCCTTCAGACAGAGGGGGATGGAAGAGAGGAAAAAGGCAAGATGGCAGATAGCGTCCAGCCACGTGGATGAGAAAGGCAAGGTGAGGGTTCCTGTCACGTGAAGGAGAAAGACAACATATAAGACAGACGGGTATGGCATGCTCTAGCGGTATGAGGAATGGGCTGAGACTGCAGGTGGGGAAGGGTAAAATGGGAATTAGTTCACAGGAAGTGGAGTGGAGGGGACACAGGAAGTGGAGTGGAGGGGACGCAGGAAGATGGTATCAGAGCAGAGTGGAGAGGAGGGGAAGTTGGAACATGGCGTCGGTTTAGGTGGTGCCAAAGGATAGAAGTTCCCAAGTGGAAGGGTCCCCAAGTAATTTGAGGAGCTCAGAAAATATGGAGGTAATTGGGTCAGAGAGGTCCTTGGGCGAGGGCATGGACCCTCCATGTGCCCATGGCAAAGATCCTCCAAATGGCAGGGTGTCCTTAGACAAGAGAACTTGGGTAGTGGAGCAAAAGGAACAAAGGCAAGGGTGGGAATAGGAGAAGCAAATGATGGGAGGCAGGGATTGGGAGCAGATCTCAAAAGTACGGGGCATATGAAACTTCAGACCACTTGTAATGCAGCAACAGAAATTATCCAAATCATGAGAATATTGAAATCAAATGTGCCTTCCACCAGTCATTTGGAGCTGTTATCTAGGATGTATTGTGGCCAGGCCATAGATGAGTAAAATATAAGGTGTTTACAGCATAGAGATAAGTCCTGACCTAGACCCAAATTTTTGAAGTTGACCAATAGACACCCTAAGAGAGTCTTGGGGTCATAAGCTCTGGACTTGGCATTAGCCATCTGATCCTGTCTCTCAGCTAGTCCAGATATGAGGAAGGAGACCTGCCTCACCATTCAGACTAAGAAGGAACCTGATTCCTGGTTTGGGGAGGGAAGGTAAGTGAAAGGAATGAACCCCACCACACTGAGGGCCCAGGAATTAAAGGACCAATGTGCACATGATTTGGATGGTGCAGAAAAAGAGGACTTTGGGGACAGGTGGGGCTGGATCGAGGTGCTTATCTCATGTTTGCCGTCCTACAGCAGGCAAGGGCAGCAGAGTTGGACAGTCTGGAGGCAAGAGAAGGGGAGGCTCAACTGCCAAAGGGTGCCTTTCTCATTCCCTCCCAAGTTTGTGGTACCAAATGTAACAATAAAATGACACCAAAACAGCAGGACTACCAAGACCAGAGCAATGATAAAGCCAGGCCTTATTGAGGCCTGGTCCTGGGCGAGGCTTACCCACCTGCAAGGGAGTGGGCCTTGGAAGTCACGGCCAGACTTTGGCACATGCAGTTTAAGTAGTGGTGCTAATGGGGCTTTAGGTAGAGGTATGTGTTGTCTTATGATTGGTTGGCTCTATTTGCTTGAGTCCTGGGCAGTTATTGTCAGCAGGAAATTTTGGCAAACACCCCAGGGAATTTCTGCCTGTCTGTGGGCACTCCAGGCTAACACATGTGAGACCAGAAAGAGGCTCCTGGCTTCACAATGGTTCAGGCCTGGCCACTGTAGCCTTGTGGAGTGTAATCTAGTAGGTGCAAAATGTTTCCATCTTTCCCTCTCTGTAAATCTGCTTATCAAATCGAAATAAATCTTTTAAGCATTGTTGTGCAACAGATGCTTACATAGTATTATTTTTGTTTTGATTAATGTTATAACTTTGTGATGAAACCAGAAACATGGCTTTTAAAAGTATTATCAAAAAATATCCTATATACATATTAGAATTTGTACAAATAAATTAAGATATAGAAAGGAGGGGAATGAGCACAATTTTACGGGGTAGGCAGTTAGTTCAAGGTGACGAACTTGGCAGCCATCCCCCACCACTCCCTAGCTGTTACCTCCTGTCCAGCTGTGATGCTCACCTATCATCACCTGGAATCTGAGAGGGGATGGCATTGCATTGTTGTGTGACCGCTCCTCCCCAAGTCCCCAAAGAGGCCCATGATCAGAAGAGACTGTCATTCTTGAAACATGTTCTGTTTGCTCTGGCTCTCTTGAGTATTGGCCTCCCCAGTATCTTCTTGCCTCTGCCTTCCCTTGGCAGAGATGTACATTTGTATTTCTAGCCCTCTTCACTGTTTGGGCAGGACAGTGAAGTTGTTAATGCTAAGATGCTTTGTATTTCTAATTTGTGTACTTTCAAGAGTTCCAGCAAAGGTGAGGTCTAACAGTAATGGAATATGGGCAGAGATGCCAGGAAAAGATGAATGTTTGCAGCTTTGTAAGTGTGTCCATCTTGTTCAGTGTATGCCTTCTAGGATAACTTATATTGCTAGGAAAGTTGGGACATATGATTTCAATTTAATGGATGGACTTTAAGGTAATGACCATTTTTCCTCTTGGGGTTTTGATTCAGACTGCATTGCAATATGGACTTGTCATTTGTCTATTTGTCTGTGTTTTCACCAAGCTTGGTCAGCAAAGATTGTTTAATAAAGTCTAAACTTATGTGGTGTGATCTTGTTTGCACAATGAAACATCAATAATTGCATATTGGAATTATCTCATTATTGGTCTTGGAGTGCATGTAGGATTTATAAGAAAATCTGAGCATTGGGTTCTTTGGCAGATGGGCCTGCCTTAATACATAAATAGTGCCTGGATATTTGAGGTCTTTTGTTCTTCTGTATACATTCTAGAGGTTTTTTTCTAGTTCTGATAAAAACATCATTAGTAATTTAATGAGGACTGAGTGAATCTGTAAGTTATTTTTTGTAGCGTAAACATTTTAGTAAAAAATTCTTCCAAAATCCTTCAACATGGGGAGTGTTTCGAGAGAGAGAGAGAAAGAGAGAGAGAGTGTGTGTGTGTGCACTCTTGTGTGTATGTATGCGTGTGTTAGTTTCTTTGGTTAGGATATAACTTCAAATTAAAAAGATTATCAGAGCGCAATGCTGATAACTGGTTTCTGTTTCTGTAAATAAACTTGCTTGCTCTTGCGGGGAACTTCTGGGGGCAGTATATTCTGGAAATGAGGACATAACTGAGGTAATTGTCAGAGATAGCAGCCAGACAATAAAATGCCATCGCCACAGGTGGCCCACTTGTTGGAATTTATGACCCAGGATGTAGGTGTCAAAAAAGTGAATCATATGAAATTATGCTGTAATGCAGTATGGAAGGTGCAAAAACCTCTGTTAAAACTGCCTCAGAAGCGCACCCAGGGAAAGCGCGTCAGTCTTGGCAGATTGGTGTGCCTTGTCTCTCAAAAAATCTGTTGCAACTTATATCTGAGTGCTTTACGTTTGTTTTGGAAAGTGAGTGAATGCGACACTTTAATTAGTAGTTTGAAATTCACTCTCCAGATATCTTCACATCCTTTTGTTGCAGGGAATTCAGTGTGAAACAGCAGCCTCATCTCCTGTTTCTTCAAAGGAAGAATTTTCATGCAGACAACTCTAGTTTGCAAAGCAGCAATTATTTAGAAAAAGGGAAAAGGATTTATTTAGAAAAAGGAGGTGGTTACAAAGCAGTAAGAGTCCTGAGGATACCTAAGAGAGAATCAGAAAGATCTGTTTTAGTGGAGGGAGGTGGATCCAAGGAAGGGAGAAAAAAAAACTGGAAATGCTGGAAATAGTTTCTCTTATACAGCATTTCAGGGGATTCACTCAAAGAACAAAAATAAATTTTAAAAAGAACAGGTCTTTCCCAATGAGCAATAATGTAGCACCTAGTCTAGACCAAAGAAATCAGAAGGGTGGTAACTTCGTTCAGCCATTCTGAGTACTCAGGCACCATCTCCTTGACAGTGAGCCGGAGTGAGATTAGTGCTAGCCATGACTCCTTGATTTGTTATGATAACAAATCTCAGATGTGGGATTAATACATTGATTCTGTCCCTTTGTTCTCCCTCAAGGAAAGGCAGGGCTCAAAGAAATGTGGAGAAACACAATTTTATACTTATATTTTCAATTTTTTAGTTTGCACCTGTGCTTAGTATGAATAACGTGCAGAATTTTTTTACCCTAGTTTTTGAAACAGTCAGCAATAAAAATTTTCAAGGAGAAAAATAGTCACAACCATTAACTGATTAGAAATAAATGCAGTATGTAATATTTGGTAGCCTCTCCAGAATAATCCCTGGGTTGAACTAATCAAAATCATTCCCTTATTAAACATTGCCTCAGGGCTGAGTCCCCAGAATCCTCTCTCTCTCTCTTTCTTTTTAATAATCTTACTTAGTTGATTAGGGTACAAAGGGTCAAGGGCTGCAGGAAAGTGGGTAATGCCATTGTTTGCACACTAATATCATCATTTTATCCCATATCTGGGGGCAGGGGAGAAACAAAGGGAAAAGTCCCATCCAACCTCCCACCCATCCCAGGTCCCCGATGTGAGGCATGCTCCAACAGTCCTGCTCAAGCAGTTTTGATAGTTCAACAGTTCTGCATTGCTGCCAATCTTGATGTTCCAATTGTGATGAAACCTATTCAGAATCTCCTGGCTGACATAGTCTCTTCATGGTTGGAGTTCTGAGATCAGTAGTTCAGCTGGAGGGATCTTGGAAGAAACTTCATCTGAGATGATTCCAAACCTGATGCTTGTGTGAGTTTGCCAGTACAGGGTCTGGCACAGTCCTTTGCCCCAATCAGCTTATGCACATGCTGGTCATTGCAATTGCTGGCTCAGTTTTGTTTCCAGTCCTGTCTTCCATGTGAACCAATGGGTGTTGTAGTCCAGCTCGATCCTACCCAATTCATACTTGGTCCTCACGCAAACCAGTGGGAGCTGCAGCCTAGTTGGGGCGACTCCCGTCACCCCCCCCACCAAACCTGCCCCCTACCCTGATTCCCATGCATGCCAGTAAGTATCGCAGGCTTGTTCAGTCTGTCCCACATCCTATTTAGATCTCGTACTTGTCAATGAGCATTGAATCCTAGTGCAATGCAACCAACCATCTAGTCCACACCAGGCAAGTGCCTTTCTCTCTAGCCACCCCTGCCCCTGTCCTGGTTTTCATGTTCTCCAGTGGGAGAGGTAACCCACAAAGAGGATGCCCACTATCTCCCTACTAGGCCACTCCCACTCCCAGGTTATGCACTCTCCTGGTGGTTCTGGCATTTAACTTGACAGAATTAGCCCCTAGTGCCAGCCTCTGGCATCTGATGCTGCAGCAAAGCCCAACAAATCCTCACCCATTCTAACTTTTGCTTGCACAGTCCAAACTGTTAGCCCAACCTGGCCCTTCTCGAATATAACTCATATGGGTAAATTCTCCAAGGCCGAGAAACCCTAACTGCCTACTATCCCATCTGACTCCTCACATACTATGTTAAACTCGTTACTTAATTGAGTTCTTTTTTTTTTTTTGAAAGATCCATTTTGCTTTATTAGAAAGACCAATTTATGGAGATAAGGATGTACATAGAGGAGGATTATTGTCTTCTAGTTTATTCCCAAATGGCCTCAACAGCTGGAGATTAGTTGATATAACCAAGTTATGCAACAGAGCTGCTTCCAAGTCTCTTGCATAGGTGAAAGGTCTCAAGGCTTTGGTCCATCCCCTACTGTTTTGCCTGGCCAAACACAGGTAACTGGATGGGAAGTGGAGCAGCTGACACAAAACAGTGTTCCTACCGGATTCTGGTTCATTCAAGGCAAGGATTTAGGCACTGAAACATCATTCTAGGTCCATTTATTTAGTTCTTATTGAGAATGCAACTGAATTGAAGTTTCTTTTTCATGAAGTTGATATAATACATTCAGGATTTTAAAAATACTTTTAATGACTTTGAAACCTAAAACACTAATGATATATGTAAAAAATTTGGGGCACAGTCCTTATACTATTTTATAAATTTTGTCATGTCACTAAGGTGACATGAATAATTGTGCTTCCTCTTTTCCTAATACTATCCCTCTTACATTTTTCTCTTTTACAACTTCTCTGACTAAAACCAATGTATTGATTTAAAGCAGAGAAAGAGGATCTAGTGTTGATTGCAGAACTAAGAGGAGATACGGTCAGCTTTTTCCCTACGGAAAATAGTGTTTACTGAAGTGTTTGTGGATTTTTCAAATTTCATTGCGCAAACTTTCATCGTGAATGGGTAATGAATTTAATCAAATGCCTTTGCAGCAACTATTGAGATGATAATTAATTATCCTTCATTCTGGTTATGTGATGTATTTATTGACAGTGTATCGTGAATCACTCTTGTGTTTTTCTTTTGGATAAATCTCACTTGATCTTGGTACATGGTTTCTGTTTAGCTCTGGATTTCATCTGCTAAGGAACTGTATTAAGGATCTTTGTGCTTGGGCCCGGAGCAGTGGCGCAGTGGTTAAGGTCCTCTCCTTGCACGCCTGGGATCCCATATGGGCGCCGGTTCTATCCCGGCAGCCCCGCTTCACTTCCAACTCCCTGCCTGTGGCCTGGGAAGGCAGTCGAGGATGGCCCAAAGCTTTGGGACCCTGCACCCGCGTGGGAGACCCGGAAGAGGCTCCTGGCTTCGGATTGGCATAGTATCGGCCATTGCGCTCACTTGGAGAGTGAATCATCGGATGGAAGATCTTCCTCTCTGTCTCTCCTCTCTGTATATCCGCCTTTCCAATAAAAAAAAAAAATCATAATAAAAATAAATCTTTTTTTAAAAAAAGAACCTTTGTGCTTGTGTTTAACAGAAAACTGGCAAAGCTGACCTCAATCAGTGGCTTTTCTTATTTTTCAATTTTTTTTCAGGAAGGATTGTAAAGACTACGTTCTAGTTATTTCATATACACAGTACCTCACTGAGTCTTTTTAAAACTCTGTGTTCAGTCTATAAATAGGAACTGAATTATTTAGTCTGTTTACACTTAAGCTCATTATTGCTAAGTAATAACTTAGGCACACCATTGTTAAGGGTATCTTGATGATGCAGTCTGTGATGATTTGGCAAGAAATGTAGAATGACCAACGCCATTCCAGGTGCAGATTGTACTGGCAGCTGAGCCCATGGGAGAAGTTCTGAAATGCCTAGGGTTGGATTCAGAACCCTTAGGAAATTGTTTCAGGGTCTCATTCTATGGCAACAAGAGATTCAGATCAAGGGCTATAGATGTACTTGAATGTCTGCACTGTTATGGAATGGAAGTACTTGTTTTAGAACCATGTACTTATCCTAGAAACATTTAGAAGCTTATACTATAACCCAGTGAGTAATTCATCTGACTAAAAACTTTAGTTTTGACAAATATTAAAATCATTTCACTTCAATCAGCCCCAATAAATTTAATTCATTAAAGTTGCAGGAATTCTAGAACATTTGTGAAACATTAATATCTACCATGTTTACAGAGCACACACACTCAGCTTTAATTTAAATATATATATGATGGACCACAATCTAGGAGAACAGAAATAACATTTTCTGATAAAGTTTAGATATGCTGTACCTTTACACAAAATTTTTGCAATAAACTAAAACTTTAAAAAAGGTCTTGCAGTATATAAAAGACAATGAAATGCAAAGTAACATCACTGAACCAAAATTTAGTTTAATCACTTTTATTTCAAGTGCATTTTTAAAATCATAAATGAGTTCTGTAATATAAAGTTGAAATATATATTCTTCGTAGTTTTAGAATTCAAGCGAATCCGGATTGTGCTTCCAAAATCCAGTCTTCTTTGTTATTTTTTTAGATTTCAGAGATCTTGTGTTCATACTACATGATTCTAAATGTAGAATTTTTAAAAAGTAATTGCACATGTGGTGGCCATTTTCGTGATGGTGGCACACTTCCACAATCTGCTGAGTTGCTTCTTAGAAGGTAGGATCCACATACCTGCCTTTACTGGCTCTTAGTGACAACTGCAGATTCCGCTTGAAGCCAGGGTGGCCAGTGTGTGTGTTTACACAGAAGTACACTTCTGATGCTCCTCTGAAACTGAGATCCCTCCAGCCATGGACCTGGGTTGGACATTGATGTTGCTCTTGTTTCTATCTCAGTTTTTCCATGCCAGATTTTCAGATTTTACAAGGTTTCCTTGTTTCGTACTGATTTTCTATGTTGGTTCTCAGGAACTTATACCAAAACCCAACTCTCTGTTTGATATTTTGATTATTTCTTGTTGAACAAGAGGTGATTGTTGGGATCTCCAAATAGCCAATATTCTTGCTCACCTTGAAATTTTTAGAAATAATGATCATTTTTTTTTCAGGTGGATTTCAACTAGAACTTGTTGATTTGTTTCCATGAACAAATTGCAGTCTGTGGCTGTGTACAGTTAATGAAGTAAGGGAGTGTTTAATCATACTAAGCATGACATAGTTTTCAATTTTTCCCTGATCATACAACTGAAGGAGTTGCTATTTGTATTTCCACTTAGGTGAATTTTCTCATTCAATTCCAACGTTCTATTCATTGTGACACTTTAGCAGAGTATTATGCTTTATGTTCTTGAGCATAGAACTTCAAACTAATTATTTCCTGTGCAAAACATTTTCCTTTCCTCATCTTGCTTTATCTAGTCAATATTCTGTCAGTATAAACACATGCATATTTATTCCAGATTTTGATTTAAAATGTTTGCTTTTTTTTCTACTTTTTAAGGTTAACAAATATTATAAAATTAATTTCTTACTGACTTACAATTTAAATTAATATATCACCTAAAAAGATCTAGGGATTAGGTAACAAAAGAAGCTTCATATGAGGACAATTAAAAATATTTCATTCATTAAATTAGAGAAGTGAAGTGCAGAATTCTGAACTAAGAAAGACATTTAGACTTTTAAAGTGTCAAAGTGAAAAAATCAGATACAAGTCAGACTTACTGCATCAAACTATTAAGACTGTTCTCATATCAATTATGTTTTGCAGAAAGCCAATTATTCTTTTATCAGAACCAATAAACACCAATGGACTGACAGTTGCATATACATTTACCACCAGTATCTGCATATCCAGGACCACAGGTTCATATCTCCACAATGCACTTGCGAAAAATGAGATGATGACATCCAAACAATACATAAGCACAAAGAAACTCACCAATATTAGGACAGTACGGGTGGCCCTTTTTACTGGAGAGATTCTTGGGGAAATGCTCATGCTGTGAAGGTACTCAGATTTCCTCTGATGGCTATATAAAAAAATCACCATGTACATGCTGGAGAGCAGCATCATTCCTACAAAGAACACAGTCTGGGACAATGCAAATGTGAGAAATAGTGTCATGATGATGGAGTTCATTGAGGAAAGTGAGCAGTACTTACTGACATTGAGTAGATTGGTCCTGTTGGAATGAGCTACAGTGTAGATGACCAAGAAGCTATTGGTAGACAGGTTAAGGAACCAAACACAGAAAAAAGCGATGAGAGCATGTTTTGTGAGTTTATGTTTAAATCTTGACAAGCAGAAGGAGCTTGGACTGATGGTAATGGCTTGGATAATGCTCAGGATGCAAGTACTGGAGATAGAGAGACCCCTCATCGCTTTACTCAGGAAGAATAAAAGTTTACATTTTAATTCATTTGAGAAAGTCAACAAATTAAAGATGTCTTCAGATAAAATATCCAATGTAACAAGTAGCATCACTATATGGACAAAAGCCAAGTGACAGGTGCTCATGTCTATTAGTCTAATCCTATAAACCTGGGGGATTGTGAAGATATGGAAGACTAATAGGAATGCATTGGCTAAGATTCCAATGCCAGCTTGGAAAAAATACACATGGTTTAATGATAACTTAAATGCAGAATTTGTATTTCTCAGCATACTGAAAACACGCCACACACCTATAAAACAAAAGACTCATGTCACCAGTGTTCTTTCTTTTCTCATGAAAAAATCAAAATTAATTTTATTTTACTTACTTATTATTTAGCAACCTTGAATATTTAATACAATTCAATGGCATTAACACATGCAGGACTTTTTATGTGTATGTACAAGCATTGGCCTATTCATACAATGTGAGACATTCAGTAAAATAACTAAAAAAGGATATTTGATAAGAAGTTTGTTTTTCCACCCAAACATTTTTTGGCTGATTCTCCCTAACTCATGTCATTCATTAGTAAACATCAAAAATGCCCTGAAACAGATTTGTTTCTGCATTTCATCAAATGCCCTCCTTTCCAATGGAGCTCTTGATAATGTACAAAATGAATGAGAAAGATTTTCTCTGAATGAACATTCACAGGTGGAGTAAAATCTTTACACAATTTCCTTTCAATTTGTCTTAATTATCATAATCAAACAACCGATAGTTGTCTAAATCATATATGTGAGCCTCAAAATATCATTTATTATTTATTGAATTGCTTTTAGTTTTTTTTTTAAATTTTATTTTTTATAATACATTTCCACAGGCTCTGAGATGTTCTCTCTCCTCTTCCTGTTGGGGGCACTGACCATTTCCTGCCCTGTGATTGGCCCTTTGCCCTGATTGGTGTGCCTTGGTTATCTTTAAGCTGATTGGAGAAGTTTGACAGATAAGTAGGGGGCTTGGGGGGGGGATGGGCGTCAGCATAACGGACTTAATGGTCATAACGGTTTCAACGGAAGATCGGAATAAAGCGCCTTGGAGACTCTCTCAAGTATCGGATGATTTCTTCCACGGGACGGGAGGCCCCCTGATATCTTCCCAAATCCCATACCCTTCCACTAATTTTCTCTATATTATTATAATAGTATAATTACTCCTTTACAGTCATAAGTCCATAATTCTGCTGTTTAAGTATATCCTGACATTGTAGGTGTGGAAAATGGCAGGATTGACAAGATATATCTAACAGTTTCATTGGGAGTCTATGTTTGCATACTGCCTTGTATCTTCACATCTGGCTATATCAGTGCCAAGTTTACCTTGAAGATTCCTGGGAGGAGATGCCACCTGAAGAAAGGGCGGGGGGAGGCTGCTCTCTTTTGGCAACTGACAAAGTTTATTTCCAGGGTTTCAGTTTTGATACATTCCATGAAACAATGATTCAGACATAACTCAGAATTAGATAGTGTCTAAGAACACAGAGACAACAAAGAAGCTAACAAGGTGACTTAGTCAAAAGGTTATTGTGACAGGGAGCAGATAATACTGTCCATCCTCGATTGACTAGACAGAGCACAGAGGTCTGCCTATCTTCAGGGAGAACACAAAAACACATCCAAGGACTCACTGGGTCAAGAGCACACTCTGTGTGAGAGGCCTTCACCTTCTCTTTCCTGGAGCCTCTTCTCAACAGTCTCACAGGTCTCTACTGTCCCAGCTTTTCTACAGGCTGCATTCGACAGTCAGTACCTATTATATAGTTATCATACATCCCCTTAAATGAAAAGCTATAAAACAAAATCCACAATGGCAACAAAAATAGAAAATTGACTCAACATCAAGATAAATACCATGGTATTTAATGTCAAGAAATAAAAAAGAAAACCTTTCTTGAAATAAATGATGCTACTCTATGACCTATGCGTCACTGAAGAAATCAATAAGAAAAAAAACTTTCCTCAGAACTGAAAATAAATAAGAAAATATTTTAAAATCCATGAGATGTAGCAAAAAGTATTGGATGGGGCATTTATACCATCACATCAAAATATCTCAAACAAAGGATGTAATAGTATATCTCAAGAACTTTTGAAAAAGAAAAATGAATGGTGATGCAGATGTTTGGCAGATATTCCAAGAAAGACATAAAACAGAGGCCCTCCTGTGTATGTACAAGAGCCGTGAATATGCCTGGAGTTGTGGATGACCCAACCCAGTGTTTGAATTCTGTTGTCCTTCGGATTGTTGCCTGATCCTTTTCCTCCCACAGTAGAGCTACTTATCCGCCCAGTGCTTGCAACTAGTATTGACTATTCTGATTTGTGAAAACTTAGCTAATCTGTATTCTTTACACCAGCTTTCCCATAATTTGACAATGATTTTGTAAAACTATAGAAAATCCTTACTTTCTTTTTTTTAGTTCATCATCCTGAGAGATGATGGCCACCATGTTGCCATCATAAAAAAAAAAAAAATTCATGCATGAGTTCATGTCTTTCATTTACTAATCCCCAGCAGAACAGGAAGCAAAAGAAAAAAAATAAAAATCAGAGCAAAAATAAATGAAATCAAAACTAAAAAATTTAAAATTGCAAGATTATTTTTATGAGGATGAGTAAAACAAACTTTTAGCCAGACTAGAAAAGAAAAGCAAAGGAGAAAACCAAGTAAAGTTACAGATGAAAAAAGCATTTTCAGAAGCTATTAAGGCATTCTCTTCTTGCTGAATTGATCCTTTGATTATTTTGTGGTGTCCTTCTCACTCTGTTTAATATGTTTCATGATAAAGTTTAGATTATATGATCTAACACATGATAATCATGCTATCTTCAGTTGAACTCAGAGAAAAGATTATTAAATATGCATGAGAAAAGTCAATTAACTTATATAGGAACACAAATTAGATTCACCGTTGGTCTCTCAGCAGAAACTCTACAGGCCAGAATGGAAGGGAATGACATTGGAGTGAAAATTCAGACTGCAAAAGGAAACAATTGTCAGGCCAGCAAAGCATTCCTTTGTCTTTGAAAATGAAAGAAAATCAGTCCATAGTAAGGAAAAGCTCCAAGAATTCACCTCTTCCCAACCAGTCCCACAAATGGTAATTTAAAATATTCTTTTCACAGAGAAAAAGAAATAGCACTTACCAAAACTAAAAATAAATCTGGGAAATGCCCCCCCAAACTAAAACAACAACAACAACAAAAAAGACTACAACAAACAATGAACAACCCATTGCTAAAATGACAGGACCAAGTCACTGTCTATCCATATCAACCCTGAATTTAAATGGTTCAAACTCACCAGCCGTGCATCATAGAGTAGCAGATTGCATCAAAAAACAAAACCCATCTATCTGTTACCTACAGGGGGCACATTTTACCAAAAGAAATACATGAAACGGATAATGAAAGAATGGAAAAAGATATTCCAGGCTAATAGAAAAGAAGAATTAGCTGGTATAGCCATTGCTATATCAGATATTTACTGCATTTCAAAGTTACTTTGTATTCTAAAATTTTGTGTGAATAATCAAGTGGTACCATCAAGTAGGATCATTGAGATTACTTTAAATGCTACTCAATTGGGAGAATAAAAAAAAAATTTAGTCTGGTTACCTATGGTTTATTCATGCTGTAATCATAAATTTCATTTTTCTGTGAATCTAGTGGACACTTCAAAAACTTCTAACGTGCAGCTCAGTTCTCAGTGCATGAAGTAACAGTCTAAGTTTTCTGGGGTTGAGGGTGAACTTCCAGAGAATAATCATGAGACGGAAATTATGTACAATGTTCACCCTTTTTATTCTGGCTTACACATTAAGCTCTGAAGTGTTGATGTAATCATGGCCACAGTAAAACTACCACAATTAAATGTGCCAGGAACAAAAAGACCAATAACAGAATTTCTGGGATTGGACTAGACAGGTACATAAAAATGATGTAATGTAATGACAGTGAGATGCCATTAACACAAAATTAAGGACTGGTTTTTACTAAAAATGTATTTTCAAAAGTGATTTAGCCCAAATGAAGCCAGAGATAGAATTTTTTATTCACTGATTTACAATTCCCAAATGTCTGTAAAAGTTGTGGCTAGATGTGCACAAAATTAAAATTGAGGAACTGCATTTGCTTTTCCCATGAGTCCACCAGGGACCAAGTGCCTGAGTTCTCATTTACTGCTGCTAAAGTGCATTAGCAGCAGGAATTTAATCAGAGGTATGCAGTAACTGGGATTTGAAATTCAGTCTGTGTTACATGCAGGGGATCGAATTTCATCTTAATGACAGTGGTTTTTGCCAAGAAAGATGCTTCTATCAATGAGCTTTTCTCATGCGGAACACAGTTTGTGTCATTCAAGTAGTGCTATATTATGAGTTGTAGATTGTACTGTTATCTTATGACTGAATGTACAGTTATGGTCGCCTTCTGTATAGATTTCAGAACAGG
Source organism: Ochotona curzoniae (assembly GCF_017591425.1). NCBI lineage: Eukaryota > Metazoa > Chordata > Mammalia > Lagomorpha > Ochotonidae > Ochotona > Ochotona curzoniae. Next base: position 1,408 of record NW_024466385.1, on the reverse strand, counting down.
AAGATATAGAGTTATTTCTTATTGTGTTAATAGGCAGCATATGCTCTTGAGTAGCCTTTTAAGACACATGACATCATTAACAACTTGAAATCACCCGAGAATCTCAAATGAACAGATACGTATGAGTGGGCTGACAGTAATTAATTCATGGAATTAAATAGCACCAGAATCAGGCAGATAAACCTTTTTTCTACCATTATTAGCTTTATATAAATATTATTTTAAATAAAATGGACAGATTCTAGAGGAATATGTAGGATAAGCACCCAATAGTGTTGAATCACTACATTGTGTCACCTATTCTTTTGGATACAGAATTAATGCAGATACAGCAAAACAGAGTAATGACGGGGATATACAAATTCTTGCCACTAAGAAAAAGCATAGGAATAAAAATATCACTGAAGATTTAAATAAATGTACACAAAATAATAGGATAACATAAGTTATAGATTTAGAAACAACCTAAAAATCTCCCTAAAGATGCATTTTAAAATATTCACAATAAAGTAGATACCTGGAAGGGATAAAATTGTGCTTTAAGAACTAATTGAACACACAATCAGCTCGGGTATGGTATATCTTACAAGAACAAATTGAATGGAAATAAACAACAAGTTAAATTGTAAAAAAGAGAAGGAAAATAAACTAAATATCAACTCTAGTATTTAAAAAACTAAACAAACATTCCTTGAGACACTTATATAATTTATGGACTATTTCATGCTTACCAGAAATGATATTTAAGATTGATATCATGAATAGAGCATTTTCCAAGCATTTCAGTGAAAAAAGCCCAACATCATTCCTGCACCCACCGGCTCTTGGAGCTTTCAGCACATGATGTGGAGAAAGACACTGATTCAGCGAAGCCTCTGTTGTGAATCCATTGTAAGAAGAGTTCTCAAGCTGTAGTTATAGTGAAGAGGTGCTACCAACTCATCTCCCTCCAGGCCCATTACTGTCATTTCATCTGCAGAAGCAGGACAGTGCTGGCCTTGGCATCCCTATGCCATCAGCAACCCCAAGGAAATAGTAAACTTTCCTGGGTTAGACAGCAGATGAGAGCAGCTGGGTTCCACTTTTCTCACCTGTGGACTCATTTCTCCAGGGCAGGACTGCCTGGCCAGGTTGTCTGTTCTCAGTCTTTGTCAACAGACAGGAGGGAAACAATAAACTTGACTTCAGGACAAGTACAAGCCACAGCTGATTTCTCAAAGTTTCCCCAATGCTCCAGGAGATTCGTGGTGGCATTCCCACTGGATCTATTGTGGTGTCAGCATCTCAGTGAAACAACACCACCCTGGTCAATTAGGAAACTCTTCTCTCCCAAGTGCTACTTGGGGAAAAGGATCTTCTTTTCCCAGGGGACACATCCCTGAACCAGCTCACACAGCAAGAGAACAGA
>NW_024466384.1:0-5333 GCF_017591425.1 Ochotona curzoniae | reverse complement strand
TTTTTACAGATTATTTTCTATTATTATTATTATTCTATTATTATTATCTATTGTTTTCCTCACTTCTCTTTCTCTCAATGTCTGTATTCTGTTGCATCTTATTTTCCTTAGCATCATTATTTTAAATATTTTTACAGGAATTTTATGAATTCCTTATAGACCAAAATGTATCTCAGGAGAACTACTGGGCTCTCTTAGAAATGTCTTTCTACCTTATTTCTTCTAGTTTCTGTGTTCTTATATTTGCAATTGAACATCTGAAATAATACTTTTTTACTTATGAAATAGGTTTTCTGATTGGAATCTGACTTGAGTTGCTAATTTGAATTATAGTTGAGCATAGCATTGTGACTTCTCAATGATTTCTTCAGTGTTAAACAATGTCAGCAAGTTGTCTAGTCTGCAGCAGTTTGGGGACATTGTCATATTACTGATATGGGCATGAAATCTGAAAGGTATGCTTTTTGGTCCCCAGGGTGTTGGATGTCAGTCACACCAGATTTTTAAAAATACATATTGTTGTGTTACTTTTTGTTTTAAAGATTTATTTTTATTATTTTTTTTTTATTGGAAAGGCAGATATACAGAGAGGAGAGACAGAGAGGAAGATCTTCCATCCGATGATTCACTCCCCAAGTGAGCGCAACGGCCGAAACTATGCCAATTCGAAGCCAGGAGCCTCTTCCGGGTCTCCCACGCGGGTGCAGGTTCCCAAAGCTTTGGGCTGTCCTTGACTGCTTTCCCGGGCCACAGGCAGGGAGCTGGAAGGGAAGCAGGGCTGCTGGGATTAGAACCGGTGCCCATATGGGATCCTGGGCGTGCAAGGCGAGGACCTTAACCACTGTGCCACTGTGCCACTGTGCCGGGCCCTATTGTTGTGTTTCTAATGCTATAGGACACAGGTTCTTTTTCTTTTTCCTGAGGTGCAAGCAAGAGTGACACTGGGTCTGTTCACAAACAGCTGTGGCCTTCACACTGTATTATGTGGATAGAATCTCCTCATGAATAATGCTGGTGTTTTTAGCACCAATAACCCAATTATTAACCCTGGAAAGTATTAAGGAGACATTGTCTAAGCCCTATGTGGTGAATACAGAATATTCACCTAAAAACTCCACATTTTCATTTGTTAGCCTATGGAAATGATATGCAAGCAGATTCTTCCCTCAATACTTCAGAGTTTGTTCTAAGGACTCTGAGGAATATAATACTGACTGGCATTGACCTGGAGCTGTGGGATACAGTGTGTTCCTTCCCCAAAACTCACAAGATAAATGGCACTTTCATTAGTCATTGTAAAGTGACAGTAACCAGTTTGAAACAGAAATAGTGGCAAAGTTCTCTAGCTCCTAGTTAAGTACAAGCTATTCCAGAGCTTATAGCATCATCAACAACAGTCACAGTTCCTACAGGGCATGCACAGGTGATGCCTGGATTTGTGCTGTGACCTCCAGCACCCTGTGGTATGAACTTTGGAGTGTATTTCCTCAGGTGTGGACCTCTTAGATTGAATCTTGACTGCCATAACAATTATCTCCAAGTAGCCCTGGGAAATTCCCTAGTTGTTATAGAGCAGGCTCATGGCCTTGGTCCAGTACTACCATGGTAGTAGGAGTCACAATGGCCTGCTCTCTCCTGAAAATTTCCCTTACTTGTTCTAGGGGCATCTGGTTGTGATGGAGGTTAAGGCAGGTGGAGGTTTGCAGCTTCCCAGTAGCAGCATGAATCTGACACTTTGGCGGTGGAAAGAGGATATGTGGTTTTCCTGTTACAAACAAAGTATTTTCTTGGACATAAATCACCCTCAAGATTGTACTTAAGGGCCCAGCGCAATAGCCTAGCAGCTAAAGTCCTCACCTCACACAGGCCAGGATCAGTGAGGCAAAATAAATAGCCTAAGAGCCAGAAGGAAATACAGACAAAAATGCCTAGTAAGAAATCTGTTAGAGGAGCTGAGCAAAGTTAAGAAAAATATCCGGAAACTATGTGAAACCATCAAAAGGCCAACTATGTGGTTCTTAAGAGTCCCTGAATACAGGGAAGCAGAATCTGAATTAAAAGATGTATTCAATTAAAAATTTGGGAACTTCATTTACACAAGGGAAGAAACGGAAACCCAAATACAAGAAGGGCAGAAAGCTCCAAGAAACATGACCAAAATTGATCTCCACCATGGGACATCACAGTTGAATACTCGCCAGTTGGCCATAAAAAAATACACAAACGTTCATACAAGAAATGTTGGGCAGCTTATAGAGGAGCACCAATCAGACTCACAGCTGACTTCTCACCACCGACCAGAAGAAAATGGAGTGACATATTTCAGATCCTAAAAGATAAAAACCAAAAACAACACATAAATAAACAAGCAAGGAAAAACGAAGAACAGTCAGCTCAGAATAACATACCCAGCAAAGGTTTCATTCATGTTTGGACATGAAATAAAACATGTACAAAGCAATCCAAAACTTAAAAATTTTGCGCCTAATAGACCAGCCCTACAAATTTTGCTAAAAGATGTGCTATCTATAGAAAAAAAAGGGGATCTACCATAGCAAAAGAACAAAAAAGTGGGAAGCATCTCGGTGAAACCACAAAAGAAACTTAAATCAAACAATGAGAAACACAATGCTAAAATGGCAAGAACAATTCATCTGTTGATATGAACCATGATTGCAAATGACTTAAATTCATCAATCATAACTGTAGATTATCAAGCCAGATTAAAAAGACAAAACGAGGATCATTTACTTTTGCCTACATAAAGTACATATCAGCAACAAAAATACATAGAAGCAAAGTGAAAGGATGGAAAAAGACATTCCAGGCTAATGGGAAAAAAATCAGCTGATATAGCCATTCTAATAGCAGATAATACAGATTTTTATTGGAAAACTATTAAAAGAGATGAAGGCCATGACATTAATTGAGCATTAGTTGATCCACTAAATAAATATATAAATATATATATATATGTATTTTTCCATGAATCAGAACTTTAATGACTGATACTGAATTTCACAAGTAAAATATTTCTTAGTTCTTAATAATTATATAATCTTAATGGTTAAAGCATCCAATCAACATAGAATATCAGCTCTTCTCAGAACCTAACTATGTGTACCACTACATTTTTCTCTGCATTCTTAGAGAAGTACCACAGATTGCTCCAAGTATGACAATGATCTGTAGATCGAGCTACAAAATGCAGTCAGAACAGAACAGTTCTCTGGACTGCCAACTTGTTTCCACTCACTGCCCCAAACTGAAGACAAGATGCTAACTTTAAACACTCATTCAGCAAAGCCAGTGACATCTGGGAGCACAGGAATGTCTTCATCATCACAAGTCATCAAGAGAACTTCCATCTTGCTCCAGTCTAAAGCACAGGGAACGCCTCGCTGTTTCCATCTCAGGAGTCGGGTTATCCAGGACGTGTCTACACCACTGTAAAGGACTCGGGGATTTCTCAGATGAGGTGAATGTCATGGAAGAGCCAACGTACAACTAAATAATGGTAACAAATATATTGTGCAATCAATTCCAGCACACCCAGCTATGTGAAACAGGGAGATATAGACTCCCAATACAATACTGCTTGGGAACCTTAATATCACACTAAATCCAGTGGACACAAATGAGACAAATTCAGTAAGGAGACAGCAGAACTCACCCACACAACTGAAAAAATGGACTTAATATCTACAGAACATTTACTCCTACAGTCATAGAATGCACAGCACCTTTTCCAGGATTGATCTCATTACAGACTAGAAAACATCCCTCAGCAAAATTTTTTAAAATACAAATTTATACCAAGAATCTTCTCCCACCATCATGGAATGAAACTGGAGACTAATAAGTTGAAAAGCCCCAGGAAATATGCAAATACTTGGAAATTGAACAATCTGAAGGTGCTATGGAAGCAGCAGAAAAATAAACCCAATATTAGCAGAAAGAGTAAAAAATGAAGAAACAAACCAAAGAGAAACAAAAAGAAAAATGAGTAAGATCAATTAAAGAGCTGGATCTTTGAAAAAAAAATAACAAAATAATTATACCCCTAGTCCAACTAATGAAAATGTGTTTTTTATTCCTCACAATGCAATCATGCATCCTGTGTTTAATGAGCCAGAATAAGCAAATTTGAGTGCACCTCAGGCACTGAGAGCTGCTGTCTTTAAGGCTGAAAAAAAAGAATTCCATGTCTCGGGCCATGTATCATTATGAAACATTTAAAGAACAAAAAAGCATAGACATGAACTTCACTGACTCTTCTTAATGTCACTGCGGAAGGAATCTAATGCGGAATAGGATGAATGCCATCTTATTATTTTATCTTTTAAAATATCTATTTGTTTTTATTGGAAAGGCAGAGTCAAGGGAGAAGAAGAGACAAAGAGAATGACCTTCCATCCACTGGTTCACTCCAAAAATGACCACAACTGCTGCAGTTGAACTAATCTGAAATCCAGAGCCTGGAGCTTCTTTCAAGCCTTGCAGGTGGATGCAGGTCTGAAGGCTTTGGGCCATCCGCAGCTACTTTCCCACGCCACAGACACAGAACTGGATCAGAAGTGGAGCAACTGGGACATAGACTCTTGCCTATATGGATTTTTGCACTTGAGGGAGGATGATTGTGGCAGGCCTGGTGAATGCCACTTTACACCGTATTTTTGTGAAATAGAAGTTACCCATAATCTCACACTGAAGTATTTGTATCAGTTTTGCTGTTATTTGTTTTTCATAGAATGGGATAAAACTTTTTCTTTCTAAATTCCTCACGTGAACAAGAGGCTGAGAATGCCCTTACCACCTCTGACAGAAAAACAGGAGCAGCACAATTAAAGCAAAACAAATTTTAAAATAATTTGAAAAGTCCTTTTTTATTGTATATAATCAAATAAAGGAAGAAAGATAAACCGCAGTTTTCCTATTAGCCAGAAAATATGTTTCTATTTATTTGGGCTTTGAAGTTCAGTGTAACCAACAACTGTGTGCACATAGGTGTCTGTGTTTGTGTAATCCATGCAGCACAATAGCACCTAATATTTCCAACTAGTTTGCCAAATCATTAAGCTACTCAACCAAATAGAATACTAGTATATCATGTTGAGCAACTTAACATACTTGCTTCTTTGTAGTATGGGGAACACATTTATTTAGCTTGTAAGGGACCGAAATAATGCAGATATTATCCATCTTTTTGTTGTTTGTTTCAAGAACATGCTCTTGATTTTCTGAGCTCCAGAAGGAGAAGTCCCCTTTAAAAAATCTGAAACTGACTTGAAGTAGGAAGAATGTTTTCAAATTTGGCCAAGATTGTGAAGTGT